>NC_090308.1:23352500-23397500 GCF_039906515.1 Pseudorca crassidens | reverse complement strand
CAACCTTGCCCAGGAATGCCAGAGACCTGTGTGAGAATATCATAACAGCAAAAAGAATGGAAATAATCCAAACACCCACCATGGCAGACTGGATGAATAAACCATGTGTTATTCACACATTGACATATACTACAGTAGTCAAAATAAATAAACTATAACAATGTGCCATAGCGTGAATGAATCTTAGCAACAAACAAACTCTCAATAAAACTTTTTTTGAACTGCTTTACAGAAATTAAGTAAACAAATGACACAAAAGACTGGATAGCCAAAAGACAAAAAAGCCTGAAAAACAAATCTGTGCACATGTCTTTGGTTTCAAATTCCTGGCTTTCATTATAAGTGAAATATCGATAATTGCTAATCGACTTATCAGTTGGAATAGAACATTGAAAATTGTATTTGATAATAGTACACCATGGGATTTTTAGTATAGGTGATATGAAAGAACTAAATGTCTTTGCCAAATAACAAAGTACTTTAAATTGGAATCTTCCCATTTTTCCAATATTGAGTCTATTAAGATCATTGCAGCTGATTCAGATCAATGTGGAAAATATGATTATATCAATCATCATGTTTACTAGCTACATGTATAATATTGTAGACTGGAGTCGGTTTCAAGGCATTTATTTTGCCCAGATTAGAACATTTTATTTTAATGCATTTTCAAGCATTCTTAAAACAATTCACACATGACACAGTTCATAATACAGAGTAGAAATTTAGAAATATTTGTTAATGAGAGAACTTGAAATATGCATATAAATCAACACATCCCTCCCTGACACAGGAATTGAAATCTTTTTTCATCCAAGTAAACCTGTTTACTAAAACTTAGCACTATCTGCTATTAAGAGCAAAAATAATTCAGTCTGTTTAAAGAACTATTGGAACTCTGCCCACTGGGTCTGAAACCACACTTATTTTTCAACAGATGAGAATTAGTAATAAAATTCAGAATGGATTTCAGTTAATGAGCATTTATTTGTACCTACTGAATATAGAGTAATATGCATATTAGAAAAACTAACACATAATTTAGTTCTTCCCTCACTTTCCCAAAATTTATTTTTTTACCAAGGTGTAAAATGACATGCTACAGTACTACGAATATGCCATGCAGATGTCATCATTTCTTTAGTCTTGGCAGAACAAGCCCCAGGCAAGATTGTGAAGGAAAAGATTGGCCTTGACATCACCAGACCTACTTTAGGCAGTTTTCCCCTCCTCTTCATGGTACTTTTCTTTGCATCCTTAAGGAATTCCATCTTTGTGAAATTCCCTGACCCCTGCCAATTAAATCTGTTCTCAACAAAGGGTTCCGTCTCACTTGTTCCTCCTTCACTGTCAATTTATGGAAAGATATTACTTTACCAGGGTTCTTGACATTTTAAGCCATCTTTCTAATTGTGGAATCAGTGGCTTTGTCCCCTAGAAAGCCCAATCAGCTGTTTAAGTAGGCTTGTCTTCTAATGTAAAAGTCAAATCTGACCTAGCTTTCTGGAAAAAAAAAAGAAACTTACCAAAGAGTTATTTCTTTAAGCAAACATAGTTGATTGAAAGATTAATGCCCAATTAGTGATTCTAAGGTCATCAATTAAACGTCCTGACCACTGAGTCAATGATGATGGCAGTTACTGTATACAGGGCTTGTCATTGTTTGCAGAGCTGTCTCTTAGCTTTACGACTGGTGAAACACATTGTTCGAACTGAGCCCTGTCAACCTTAATTGTTTCACACTAGAGTAGCTCATCTGCCGCTGTCATTTCCCAGGTATTAATATTGATTCAAGCTCACTCTAGTGTCTCCCAGAAGGCTTTCTTCTTCCAACATTTGATAGGATTATTTTCCCTATTCCACGTTGTCATATGGCAACTTTTTTTAGTACTTAACTGTTTTCTGGGCTCATCATGTGACCAAAACAGCATTGAGAGCCTATCTGAATTATTGGCATTGGCGACACCAATTGTTTAACTTAAATCCTTTCCTAATTTTCCTAGAATATAAACTTCATAAACACAAGCCTTATGTGAGCCCAGGATTGGCACATAGTGAGTACCTATTTTGTAAATAGCTAAGGGGAATTTAGCATCAGATTTTCCTGGAAATAAAGGAGAATATATACCTTTTGACTGATACCCTGGTTTTAATTTAAAAATGTGCCTGAAGAGAAGACAGTCCTCTGTTACCCCCATAACTCATTCTATACAAATGTAGGAGTGGAGTCTGGGGGTCACAAATAATTGTAAGGAAGTATGTTTGGTGTGTGCAAAGGAGACACATCAGAAGGAATGTTAAATAAGCTTAGGAGGGATATATAGGGAAAAAAAGGAAATATTGAGGTTTTTTTCTGCTTTCACGTTTGTATTACCCCAAAGAGCAAACATATGCAAGCTTATTAATATAAGAGCATTTCTACATGGAAGTGGATGTAAATTTCCCTCTCCCTCGCCTCCTTCCTCTTCCTCCTCTTTCACCCGGGATTGCAAACTAAAATACTGCTTTGGGGGAAATATTTCTAAGATTTGAAGAGGATTTGTACTTCTTTCTACTGTGTTTAATTCTTTTAGAAGACCCATGCAAACAAAACCATTGATTCACAACATGAAATTTCATTACCACAGCTATTTATCTCTTTTTCTTAATTCATAATATGAGGTTGGTTTTGAACTTGAGACCTAACAGCAGAAACCTGTATACTGTAGTACCAATCTGCTAAGCCATCCAAGTTTCTTTATATGCTTATTTATGAAATTGTATTAGGATATGTGAAAATCAGTTTTATTTAGATTATTGATGTAATATACTTTCAAAAATGAAGTTAAATATTAAATGTTATAGCACCTAACCTTCAGATATACTTAATATAAAATTGATAAAGAAGGTACTTAATGAAATACCATTCATTAAAGAGATTAGACGGCAACAGCAATGTAGAGGATTATAGTTGAATAAGGTTACATTAGTATAAATAAATAAAAACCTCTGGTGCAGTTATTATTATAAGCACTGGACACACAACAAACTTCTTTAACATGTCTGCAGACATTCATTTAAAGGTTGCTCTATTGATGGATAACTAAGCTTCACTATTCACCAACTTCCTCCCCTGGGCCTGACTCCAAGATGTAGATTCATGACTGATGTGTTTGAACTTCTCAATTGTGAGAGGAAGAAATTTTTTTTTCCTCAGTGTATCCTAACTGGCTTTGGAACTATAAAGCTATACGAGGACCAGGGCATGATTTAGTGCTTTTTAAAATTACAGTGAGTTTTGACTTCCATATTTGTGCAACATATATTTCACCACATCAAGTAATCAACATTCTTTTTGAGAGTCACCACCATGTATAATGGCCAATTGCCAAGTTAAGAATGTGGTGTGCCATCTTTTCATTTAAAGTTCATTCACACACTAGGTTTGAGGAGACCCTTCTCTTCACTAGGAAACTGCATATCAAAGAGCCTACCTTGCAAGTATGTACATGCATATGATTCATGACCCTTACTGTCACAATCTCCTTCCTATACATTTCCAGAATCTTTCTTGTAAGAGGATTTGAAACCTTTGTGGAATACTACACATGTGGTATAGCTGATCTCTTCATAGACAAAATGTAAGATGAGATATATTTGGATATTTGCATAATAGACTCAGAGCATTAACTGTAAAAGTAAAATTTAATAATTTAGGTAATACGTAAATATAGAACTTTGAACAAAACAACAAAGGTAGACCTGGAGAACATATTACTAAAGGAAATTTTTATGGTACTATAGAAACAGTGTATTCAAATGATTGAAACTGGTGAAGCAGATATAAAAAATATTTAAACAAATAGCCTAAGTTCTGTACCCTCATTGAAATGATGGTATTATTATGGTCATTATTTTAATTTTTGAATTGCGGGAATACAAATAAATTTATTTTTTGAGAGTCAAGTGTGTCAGTTTTCTTGGGCTGCCATCACAAAGTATCACATAAACAAGAGAAATGTATTGTCTCACAGTTCTGGAGACTAGAAATCCAAAATCAAGGTGTTGGCAGTGTTGGTCCCTTCTGAGGGTTGTGAAGGAAGGATCTGTTCTATGCCTCTCTCCTTGGCTTATAGAAGGCCACCTCCTCCCTATGTCTCTTCACGTTATCTTCCCTATATGTGTGTCCTTGTGGACAAATTTCCCCTTTTTATAAGAACACCAGTCATACTGGATTAGGTTCCAACTTAATGATCTCATTTTAACTTGACAGCTTCTTGTAAAACCTTATCTTCAAATAAGGTCACAATATGAGATACCAGGGATTCAGACTTCAACATATGATTTTTGGGGGGACACAATTCAACCCATAACCAATTTCCTGAGGTATAATTTACATAAAGTGAAATGAAATCTTTTTAGGTATGTGCAAATATATTCACCACCACAATAAAGATATAAAATAGTTTCATCACTCCAAAATATTTTTGTGACAGTTTTGGTAGTCAACCCTTCCTATAATGCCAGTGCCTGGCAACCACTGATTTGTTTTCCATCCTATGCTTTTGTCATGAAAATAAAATTATACATATATAGTCATTAGTACCTAGCTTCTTTCACTAAGCATAACGTTTTGGGGAATCATCCATATAGTTGCATGAATCAGTAGATCATTCATTTCTATTGCTAATCAGCATTCTATTGCACAGATGTACCACAATTTGTTTATCCATTCATTTATTAGTGGACGTTTTGATTGTTTCCAGGTTTTTGGATATTCTAAATAAAGCTTTCTAAATATTTTTATATAGGTCATTATGTGGAAATGTTCAGTTTTATTAATCTTTTTGGGTCAGGTCCCTCAGTTATATGGTAAGTGTATATATCATTTTATAAGAAACCACCATACTGTTTTCTAAAATTGTTCTGCCACTTGGCATACTCAACAGCAAATATGAAGGTGTTAATTGTTTTGCACTTTCACCAGCAATTTATGTATTCTGTGTTTTGTTTATTTGATTATTTTTGCCACATTAGTAGGTTTGTTCTGGTGTCTTACTATGGCTCTAATTTAAATTTCCCCAATGACTAATAATGTTGGACATTATTTCATGTGTTTATTTGTCAGTTGTATTTTCTCTGTTGCAAAGAAGTGTCTTTGCAAATTTTTCACTCATTTTTTATTGTGCTGTTTGTCCTCTTATTGAGTTGTAAGAGTTCTTTTTACTTTCTGTACTCAATCATTTATCATATATACCTTTTGTGAATATATTTCTAAGTTATGGTTATTTTAAATTTCTTTTATTGTGTTCTTCAAAGAGGAAAATATTTTAATTTTGATGAAGTCAAATTTATCAAAATTTGTCTTTTATGTTTTTTGTTCCTGTGTCCTGTCTAAAAAATTGCCAAAGATTTTCTTTTATGCTTTCTACTAGAATTTTTAGAATTATATTGTGATCTTGAATCAATTTCAACTAATTTTAATATGGTTTGGATTAAGGGTAGTGTTTCTTCATTTTTTAATTTATTTTTGATTTTGGGTATTCAAATGTTCCAGTAACACTTGTTGAAAAAATTGCATTTTTCCATTAAATTACTTTGGCAAGTTTGTTGAAAATCAATCAATCACATATTTGTGGGTCCCTTTCCAGAAACACATTCTGTTCTATTGTTCTATATGTTTATTGTTACACAAAATCCCCACTCTTTTAATTAGTGTAACTTTAAGTTTTAAAATAAGCTAGCATGAGTTCTCAAGCTTTCCTTTTCTTTCAATTGAAATATAATTCACATATCATGAAAATCTCAATTTTAAAGTGATATAATTCAATTCATAATTTTGTGCAATCATCACCACTACCTAATTCTAGAAAATTTTCATCACCTCAAAAAGAAACGATGTATCCATCAACAGTTACTCCCCATTTCCCTTCCTCCAGTCTTTGGTATGAAAGCCAATGAGACCACTACTCTGGGGGCTCACAGGGTGAGGTCCCTGACCCCATGGGATGAGAGAGTGGAGCCACTTCCATATTAGGTTCAGAAGACAGAGCATATAATCACAGAGATTATTCTCAGGCATTGAAATCTAATGGAGTTTTCTTTTCTGCGTTTTAGACTTGCTTGTGACATATTTTCCTTCCAATTTAACACATTTAGAATGAGAATGCCTACCTTATGCTTGCCCCACCATTGCATT
Source organism: Pseudorca crassidens (assembly GCF_039906515.1). Classification (NCBI taxonomy): domain Eukaryota; kingdom Metazoa; phylum Chordata; class Mammalia; order Artiodactyla; family Delphinidae; genus Pseudorca; species Pseudorca crassidens. The sequence continues at coordinate 23,391,322 of NC_090308.1, read as the reverse complement.
TTTGAAGCTGATAACATCTTTCTTAGGTTTCATAGATACACAGATGGGGAGAAATTTTGTCCCAGAGTGGACCAGACACAAAGTCTCACCCATACCTGATTTTGATGATTTAGAACATTAGATTTGGTACTTTCTGAATTGATTATAACATGTAGGAAAGAAGTCTATGTGAAGATGGAGGTAGCGGTTGGAGTGATGCATGTATAAGCCAAGAACACTGAGAAGTGCCAACCACCATCAGAATCTAAAAGAGTCAAAGAAGGGTCCTCTGCTAGAAGTTTCAGAGAAAGCATGGCCCTGCCTACACTTTGATTTTGGACTTGTTGACCCCAGAAATGTGAAAGAGTAGATTTCTGGTACTTCATAATAAGTCACTCAGTTTGTAGTATTTTGTTATAGCAGTGCTAGAAAACTAATAGAGACAGTTGATTATATTTTAATATGATTTAAAATAAGAGAAAAAAATGTATGTTTATTCTTATGTTTGCCATTTCTAGTGCTCTTTATTCAATCTTTATTTATTCATTCTTATAGACACAAATTTCCATTTGATATTATATTCCTTACCCTTGAATATCTAACTTAAATATTACTTATACTATAAGTCTGTTGGCAATGAATTCCCTCTGCTTTTTAAAAATATCTGAAAAAAAGTCTTTATTTCACATTTTAAGATTTGTTTTTTGAAAGATATTATTACTGGGTATAGAATTTTCAGTTGACATTTGGTTTTTTTATTGGAATATAGTTGCTTTACAATATTGTGCTAGTTTCTACTGTACAGCAAAGTGAATCAGCTCTACGTATACATATATCCCCTCTTTTTTGGATTTCCTTCTCATTTAAGTCACCACAGAGCACTGAGTAGAGTTCCTGTGCTATATATTAGGTTCTCATTATTTATCTATTTTATACATAGTAGTGTATATATGTCAATCCCAAATCTCCCAATTCATCCCACCCACCCCCCCCCTTTCCCCTTTGGTATCAATACATGACAGTTTACTTTTTCATTTAGTATTTGAAAAATACTGCTCATTGTCTTCTGGATGTCTTCATTTCTGTAGAGAATTCTGCTCTATTTTTATTATTTTCTTGGTTGCCTTCAAGACTTTATCTTTGGTTTCCATTTTGCTGTTATGTCTAAGTGACTTTTGTTTGTCTTTTTTCTTCTTTTTTTCTCTTTGTATTTATCCTGCATGTAGTTCTATGAGCTACATTAATTAATATTAATCAATGGCCACAAAGCACTATAATTCTATTTCTATAATTTTAAATCTGTTTATACATGCTTTTTGCTTTTTCCATTAAATCTTTTAACATACTAATCATTGTTATTTTCAAGACTCAGTCTAATAGATACTATATTTGGGTTTTCTCTGAGTTTGGTTCTATGGATTGCATTATTTCTTGATTGATTAAGTCTTGTGTGTGTGTGTGCATGTGTAGTGTGTGTGTGTGTGTGTGTGTGTGTGTGTGTGTATCTCATAACTGTATTGCATGCTAGACATCAAATGTAGAAGGACAACTGAAACTGAGATCAAGAGTATTTATACCAAAAAAAGAAAGAGTATTTATACCCAATAATGGGCACCTCATTTTTTCTGCACAGCCACTAGTGTGGGGAGTTGGTAATCTAATATGTGGTTCAGATAGGTTTGTGATTTGTGGTGGCAATTTTTGTCGTTGGTATACTATAGGCTTCAAATTACTTCTGGCTGGGTTTCTCTTACTGTTTGTGTTCCAATCTCAGCTGTCAGCAGTTTCTCCACCTTTTGTGCCACAGACAGGATCTTTCTCCACACTCTTACCCTATTTATCAGTAGCCTGCTGTTGCTTGCTATGAATTGCTAGGTTTATGAAAGGGGCAGTTATCCTGTCCCAGCTTCAGTGTGGGCCTTCTGAGCATTACTGCCTTTTCCCACTATGGCATCCAAACATCACTTCTATGTCCAGTGGGCTTTGTAGAAGATAGAGTTTTCTGACTATTGCCCAGTGATAGCAGACCACTGTTTTGCACTGGGGAAGGATAATGGGTCCAGCAGTTCTTCCTATCCATCCACAGTGGCAGATGGATTTTGCTTCCACATCCCCTCCAGAAGCAGTATATCTTTGTTTGAGGCCTAGAACAAGGAAGTTTTGTTACCTCTCACCTTGTGGTTTGAGGATCCTGCTTTATATGTCAAATGGTCCAAAAAGCAGGTAATGTGTTATAACTGAACCCTACTGGTAGACAATCACTTTCTTTATACCTATGCCCCTAATAGGGGCTCCTTCAAGTCTGCAGCCCTGCCTCAGATCTTTCTCATCACATGCAGAAGAAACCCATTGAAAGAAGCTTGAATGTGCATGCAAAATGTCTTTTTGTACAGGGCTCCTAATTATTCTAATTATATTAGCCCACACTCAGCCTTTAAGGTTTAGCTTTAATTTTAGTTGATTTCATTTTACCCATTTTTATGAAGGCCATCTTTTTTTTTTTCTTTCCCTTTTCCATGTTTGCCCAAAGTAAAAGAGATAACATATCTCATTCATCTTTGGAAAGACTTGTTACCATTTGGAATTCAGTTATCATGGTGGTCTTTTGACCTCAGCTCTCTGAAAGGTTTAAAATAAATTATGTTTTTGCAGGCTATCCCTTTCATTTTAATGGTGTCTCTTGTGTCTTTCTACATCCTAAGTCATAGGAGAAGTCCAATAACTTTCTAATTACTTGATATTTATTATAACCTGAAGTACAAACAATGGAAATTCGCATCAAATATTAACCAACTAGTTAAGAAGCCATTTATTTGACCTTGGAATAGTATTTTACTTATAAGATAAAGCTATTCAAACAGGAAAACAACTTGGCTGAAAAGAAATCAAAAGCAATAGAAATAAATTACAACATTCAGAAAATTGCCTTAGCCTTTGTCTCAGAGAAAATAAAAATTATAGCAATATTATGATTTATGTATGTACTTTTATTTAATGCTATTAATCACATACCATGCTATTTTGTATGTGCTGCAAGAATGATATTTATAAATAAAAATATGATGATATCATATACTTGCTTCTAATCTTAAGTAATTCCTCATTGCTCTCAGAACAAAGGCAAATCTCCTTAACATAAGTTTTAAGACCCTCAACAGGCCCAGGTCTGCTTCTCTGTCCAGTGTTATCTCTTTTCATTTCCCTCATTATGCTTCACACTCCTGTCATACTGACCTTATTTTAGTTCCCAAAATGAACACTGTTCCTTCTTTTGCCTGGACTTTCACAAATGCATTACTCTCCATCTAAATTAATCCATCTTCTCCCAGCCATTATGTCACCTTAACTGGCTAACTCCTTTACTACCACTATGATTCAATGTAGAAGTTACTTTTTCTAAGTAGCCTTCCTTGACCCTTAAAGCAGCGGTTCCCAACCTTTTTGGCACCAGGGACTGGTTTCGTGGAAGACAATTTTTCCAGGGATGGGGGGGGTTGGTGGTTCAGTGGTTCAGCAATGCAAGTGATGGGAAGCCACTGGGAGCCGCGGATGAAGCTTCACTCTTCACCTGCTGCTCACCTCCTGCTGTGTGGCCTGGTTCCTAACCTGTACCGGCCCATGGCCCTGGGGGCTGGGGAACCCTGCCTTAAAGGCTGCATTATCTATTCTGCCATAGGTTTCTGTAGAACCCATAGGGTAATCAATTATCACTTGTTTTTGTTGTATTGCCTGATTATTTATACATATTAATCACAATATCATAAGCAGTGGAAAGTCAAGGTCTGTGTCTACCCATTGTATTCTTTTCCAGACCCTAGACACAGTCCCAGGCACATGCTATGTATTTGCTGAATGTGAACAGGTGAATGTTCTTTCTATTTGCTGGTACAACTGCCCTTTTTATAAAAGACATGAAATATTGAAAATTGTACTTATTACTCTTATTTTTCAAATGAAATGATTTTCTTCCAAAAGCCATTATTAGATTCTCAAAATTTACTAATTTTTCCCTTACTCTAAGGCTTGATGAGTAATATTAGTGGGCAGAATGCACATAAAGAAAAAGTAGACTTAAATAAAGGGTGACATCAATATTGTTGAGTCTCTTTTAAATTTTCATGATACCACAGTGAATAGAGAGACTCATTTCCATCAAAATGTGCTATAGAAATGAAAGTGAACAAGTTCAACTTTATATCTGAACACATTTGAACAAAGGGATGGCTTTGTTTCAGAAGACTTACTCATCATTTCATATTTGCTCTGGTGTATAGGTACTTGTGCTTAATCTACAGCAACTACTAATGAAGTTGAGTAATTCTACCCAAATTTGTTCCTCAAGCATGGAGTATACCAGTTGAGAAGGAAGTCTAATTTGTGGTTCTTCTTATCATGTTGAAATGAAATATTGGCCTGTTCACTTTTCAAATGAGGAGACTAAGTTTCAGTGAATATCGTATACAGGTATACCTCTGAGGTATTGTATGTTCAGTTCCAGACCACCACAATAAAGCAAATATTGTCATAAAATGAGTCACACGAATTTTTTCTTTCCCAGTGCATACAGAAGTTATGTTTATACTATATTGTAGTCTATTAAGTGTACAATAGCATTCTGTCTAAAAAAATGTACATACCTTATTTAAAAATATCTATTGCTAAATAATGCCAAAACAATGAAAATATATAGATTTTTCACATGTCTAAATAATATTCAAGTTTCTTGGAACCATATGTCAAAAAGATATAAAAGCTACACTTTAAGATTATATAATATAGAGAAAAGGGCACTGGCACTGCAAACTGACTCAAGAAAATTTGATTATGCGCAATGCTTAAGTGTTTGATTGTTTATTTTTAGTACATTATAATACACTAAGATGGGGTGAAGATTAGCTATACCGCTTAAGACTCATCTCACTACCAGTATAAGCAAATCTCAGACTTATTTCAACCACAGATATAATCATTTAATAATCACATGTTAACGAAACACAGCAAAAGAGACCTGTTCTTTAATCTTGATACATCCAGCTCTCTGTAATTACCTGTGCTCTGACAACAATTTACACAAAAGTTTCACTTGAGTCAGATAAGACAAAATCCTACAAACTGGCTTAGATTATCCTGTTAGGCAACATAAGGCAAGAAGAAATTCCCCTGCCTAATATTTGGACATAGAACTGTTAGCAATACAAATTTGGTCACCATTCCTAAGAGTAAAACTTGTAGGCCTGAATGGATTCTTGATTTACACCTTATTTATCTAAATTTTAGCAGTGCCTTGAAAATATATTATCCAATCCGTGTACCTCAAGTATCTTTAATTTCACATAATACTCATTTCTGTTATTCGGTATGTTAGTTAATAGACCAAACAGTTTACCAATAAAATCTTATTCTGCTATAACCTTAGCTGATATTTCTAGAATGAGGACACTCTGTTTGAAAAACTGACTACAATTAGAACTAACCACACTTTCTAATTCAGTGAAGAAAATAGCATAATAGTTTGCTGAAATATTTTCAAGTTGTTGAATTGATTTGCATAAGCCTTAGAGATAAATTCACAAGGGAGTGGGAGGAACCACCCTTTTTCCATTTATATTCAATATGTGTGTTTTGCAAAGTACTATTCTATTTTATATTTTACATTCACTTTTACAATTAACTTAAGCTTTGATGAAGGAAGTCCCTATTTAATTGTAGACATTTTCATTGTGAGAGGATTTTTTGTAGCCCTTCAGGGACTACCTAACTGAGATTTATAGTGCTCTGCTTTAAGTGTAGAGCAATTAAGTCTATTTTTTGTTTTATAGTCAAATGAACAAAAAAGCTTCCTCTTAGAGAATTTAACTCCAAGCATGTCAAGTAAGTATGGAACCAGAAAGAATTATTGTGTTTATAATATCAAAATTTTTGTAAGTGGAAGTACAACTGGCACTTCCTATCCATGGGTTCTGCATCATGGAAACAGATTCAACCAACAACTAATGGAAAATGTCAGAAAAAAAATCCATAAAGTTTCAAAAAGAAAAACTTGCAACTATTTACATAGCATTTACACTGTATTAGATATTACATAGCATTTACACTGTATTAGGTATTATAAGGAATCTAGAGATGATTTAAAGTAGGGAGGATGTGTGTAGGTTATATGTAAATACTAGCCATTTTATATGAGACTTCAGCATCTGTGGAATTTGCTACCGCTGCATGTCCTGCAACAAATTCCCCTCAGAAACTGAGGGATGACTCTGTAATATATGCTCCCCTTTGAACGTGGGCATATTTATATTTCCTTTAAAATTATTAACTCATTAACTAAGCAAATATTTATTGAATTCACACTATGAACCAAACTAATCCAGATCTTGGGCAAGAAATAATAAATCTTCAAAATGCTAAGGGAGGGAGGGAGAAAGAGAGAGAGAGGGGGGATGGGGTGTGTGTGGGAGTGGTTGGACTGGTAGGAGAGGGAAGGGAGGGATGGGAAGAGAAAAAAGAAGTGTATTTATAAAAATGCTAAGTAAATCATGTTCAAGCTAATACAAAAATGAGCTGAGGAGAGGAGAATGGATAGTTCAAGGAACACTTGAAAAAAGAACTGACATAGTCAAATTGACCCAGTTGGTCATAGGACAGTTTCAAATGTTCTCCTGAGTACTAGATTTTAAGCAACATGTTGAGTAATTTAATTTGGTTACAAATATTTATCTTCAGAAATAAGTTTGTCCTGTGGGACACTACATCAGTAAGAAGTTCTGGATGTTTTTTTCTCCATATTTTATGAGTGTTTAGCTAGATGTAACCAAGTGACTAAATTCTGTCCAATGAGATGTATTTGAAAATGCAAGCCTTTATAACTGGTAACTCAGGTGGAAAGTTCTTTTATACATTTCCAGTTTTCTTTCTTTAAGCTTGATTTGTAGTGTAATGACTGATGTTGAGCCATTACAGCCCTTGAGGTGATGAGAAGGTATAACTGTAAGTTAAAATCGTGAAAGGGAAGGACAGAAGTAGCACAACTCTGAACACTGTTGATGCCTCATCTCAACTTTGGTTTGCTTACCTTCAGACTTCTTCATGAGATAATAATAAAAGTTTCACTTGTTTTTACACTACTATTCTTAGCTCATTAATCAGACAAGAAGAATAAAGGGATTTTCTAAAACTTAACTAAACTCTTTTATTTCCTGCATCAATTAAAAATGTTTCCAATTTTAAACTTTATATATGGGTAGAAATTTCAGAATCTCATTAGAGCTCATCCTAATTGAATATGACCTCAACTAAACTTGATTATATCTTCAAAGATGCTGTTTCCAAAAAAGGTCACATCCGTAGGTACCAGAGGTTAGTACTTCAACATATCATTTTGGGGGAAACAATTCCACCCACAAGACTGGAACTACTTCAGACAAGGATATCATCTGTGGATCTGCCTTTGGAATAAGAGTAGCAAGATTCATGCTTACTTGTCATAAGGGATATACAGTTGTTTATGATTATGGAGGCATTACCATGTGACAGGCAATATATTAAACTCCTTCAAGAACTATTCTTTATATATCTAACATTTGTTAAACCAATAAAGCTTCCTATAAGATATTATAAATAAATCTAAAATAAATAAAACGAAAGTAGAGAAATAGATCAAATGGCCTTTTCCCCCCAATAATAACAAGAACACAAATCTTGAAATAAAAAATAGAGTTGAAGTGAGAATTTAAAGATGAGATGAGACTAAGAGATAGATCCATCTGTTTCTTTGTAGGGACACTATTTGGATCCTGATCAAAAAAACAAACTCTAAAGAAAATTATGATTCAACTGAGGAAATTGAACATTAATTTATATTTGGTGATATTAAAGTAATTATCATTAATTTGATTTAGATGTGATAACACTAAAAGGTTATCTTCATAAAAAGTTTTCTTATCTCTTAGAAATACCTACTAAAGAAAAGACCTTCAAGAAGGCAGAGGAGTAAGACGTGGAGATCACCTTCCTCCCCACAAATACATCAGAAATATACCTGATGTGGAACAACTCCTACATAACACCTACTGAAAGCTGACAGAAAACCTCAGACTTCCCAAAAGGCAAGAAACTCCCCATGTACCTGGGTAGGGCAAAAGAAAAAAGAAAAAACAGAGACAAAAGAATAGGGATGGGACCTGCACCTCTGGTAGGGAGCTGTGAAGGAAGAAAAGTTTCCACAAACTAGGAAGCCCCTTCACTGGTGGAAATGGGGTGGCAATGGGGAAGCTTCAGAGGCACGGATGAGAGCATAGCAATAGGGGTGCAGAGGGCAAAGCAGAGAGATTCCCGCACAAAGGATCGGTGCTGACCAGACCAGCTCTCACCAGCCTGAGAGGCTTGTCTGCTCCCCAGCTGGGGCGAGCGGGGGCTGGGAGCTGAGGCTCAGGCTTCGGAAGTTGGATTCCAGGGAGAGGACTGGAGTTGGCGGCATGAACACAGCCTGAAGGGGACTAGTGCACAACAGCTAGCCAGGAGGGAGTCTTGGAAAAAGTCTGGAACTGCCTAAGAGGCAAGAGACCATTGTTTTGGGGGTGTACGAGGAGAGGGGATACAGGGCACCACCTAAAACGAGCTCCAGAGACAGGCTCAAGCTGCGGCTATCAGCACGGACCCCAGAGACAGGCATGAGACGCTAAGGCTGCTGCTGCAGCCACCAAGATGCCTGTGTGCAAGCACAGATCACTAACCACACCTCCCCTCCTGGGAGCCTGTGCAGCCTGCCACTGCCAGGGTCCCGTGATCCAGGGACAACTTTCCCAGGAGAACACATGGTGCACTTCAGGCTGGTGCAACGTCACGCTGGCCTCTGCTGCCACAGGCTAACCTCACATCCGTACCCCTCCCTCCCCCTGGCCTGAGTGAGCCAGAGTCCGCGAATCAGCTGCTACTTTAACCCCATCCCGTCTGAGCAAAGAACAGATGTGCTCAGGCAACCTACATGCATAGGCGGGGCCAAATTCAAAGCTGAACCCTAGGAGATGTGCAAACAAAGAAGAGAAAGGGAAATTTCTCCCAGCAGCCTCAGGAGCAGCGGGTTAAATCTCCACAATCAACTTGATGTACCCTGCATCTGTGGAATAGCTGAATAGACAATGAATCATCCCAAAATTGAGGTGGTGGATGTTGGGAGCAACTATAGATTTGGGGTTTGCTTTCTGTCTCTAATTTGTTTCTGGTTTCATGTTTATCTTAGTTTAATATTTAGAGTTTATTATCATTGGTAGAGTTGTTTATTGATTTGGTTGCTCTCTTTTTTTCTTATATATATATATATATTTTTTTTTCCTTTTTCTCTTTTGTGAGTGTGTATGGATATGCTTCTTTGTGTGATTTTGTCTGTGTCGCTTTGCTTTTACCATTTGTCCTAGGGTTCTGTCTGTCCTTATTTTCTATTTTTTTAGTATAGTTTTTATTGCTTGTTATCATTGATGGATTTGTTTTTTGGTTTGGTTGTTCTCTTCTTCCTTTCTTTTTTAAAATTTATTCTATTACTTTTTAATTTTTTAATTTTTAACAATTAAAAATGTTTATTTTAGTAATTTTATTTTATGTTCTTATTTTTTATTTATTCTTTTCTTTTTCTCCCATTTCTTCTGAGCCATGTGGCTGACAGAGTCTTGGTGCTCAGGCTGGGTGTCAGGCCTATGCCTCTGAGGTGGGAGAGATGAGTTCAAGACATTGGTCCACCAGAGACCTCCCGGCTCCACACAATATCAGACTGCGAAAGCTCTCCCAGAGATCTCCATCTCAACGCTAAGACCCAGGTCTACTCAACGACCAGCAAACTACAATGCTGGACACCCTATGTCAAACAACTAGCAAGACAGGAACACAACCCCACCCATTAGCACATAGGCAGCCTAAAATAATAATAAGATCACAGACACCCCAAAACACACCACTGGATGCGGTACTACCCATCAGAAGGACAAGATCCAGCCTCATCCACCAGAACACAGGCACTAGTCCCCTCCATCAGGAAGCCTACACAAGCCACTGAACCAACCTTAGCCACTGGGGGCAGACACCAAAAACAACAGGAACTATGAGCTTGCAGCCTGCGAAAAGGAGACCCCAAACACAGTAAGTTAAGCAAAATGAGAAGACAGAGAAACACACAGCAGATGAAGTAGCAAGGCAAAAACTCACCAGACCAAACAAATGAAGAGGAAATAGGCAGTCCACCTGCTAAAGAATTCAGAGTAATGATAGTAAAGATGATCCAAAATCTTGAAAAGAGAATGGTGAAAATACAAGAAACTATTAACAAGGACCTACAAGAATTAAAGAGCAAACAAACAATCATGAACAACACAATAAATGAAATTAAAAATTCTCTAGAAGGAATCAAGAGCAGAATAACTGAGGCAGAAGAACAGATAAGTGAACTGGAAGATGAAATATTGGAAATAACTACCACAGAGAAGAATAAAGAAAAAAGAATGAAAAGAATTGAGGACAGTCTCAGGGACTTCTGGGACAACATTAAATGCACCAACATTCGAATTACAGGGGTCCTAAAACAAGAAGAGAAAAAGAAAGGGAATGAGAAAATGTTTGAACAGATTATAGATGAAAACTTCACTAATATGGGAAAGGAAATAGTCAATGAAGTGCAGGAAGCACAGAGAGTCCCATACAGGATAAATCCAAGGAGAAACACACCAAGACACATAGTAATCAAACAATCAAAAATTAAATACAAAGAAAACATATTAAAAACAGCAAGGAAAAAACAACAAATAACATACAAGAGAATACCCATAAGATTAACAACTAAACTTTCAGCAGAAACTCTGCAAGCCAGAAGGGAGTGGCAGGACATACTTAAAGTGATGAAAGAGAAAAACCTACAACCAAGATTACTCTACCCAGCAAGGATCTTATTCAGATTCGGCTGAGTAATTAAAACCTTTACAGACAAGGAAAAGATAAGAGAATTCAGCACCACCAAACCAGCTTTACAACAAATACTAAAGGAACTTCTTTAGGCAGGAAACACAAGAGAAGGAAAAGACCTACAGTAACAAACCCAAAACAATTAAGCAAATAGTAATGGGAACATACATATCGATAATTACCTTAAATGTAAATGGATTAAATGCTCCAACCAAAAGGCATGCACTGGTTTAATGGATCCAAAAACAAGACCTGTATATATGCTGTCTACAAGAGACCCACTTCAGACCTAGGGACACATACAGACTGAAAGTGAGAGGATGGAAGAAGTTACTCCATGCAAAGGGAAAGCAATAGAAAGCTGGAGTAGCAATTCTCATATCAGACAAAATAGACTTTAAAATAGAGACTATTACAAGAGAAAAAGAAGGACACTACATAATGATCAAGGGATCAATCCAAGAAGAAGACATAACAATTGTAAATATTTATGCAACCAACATAGGAGCACATCAATACATAAGGCAAATACTAACAGCCATAAAAGGGGAAATCGACAGTAACACAATCATAGTAGGGGACTTTAACATCCCACTTTCACCAATGGACAGATCATCCAAAATGAAAATAACAAAGGAAAAACAAGCTTTAAATGATACATTAAACAAGATGGACTTAACTGATATTTATAGGACATTCCATCCAAAAACAACAGAATACACTTTCTTCTCAAGTACTCATGGAACATTCTGCAGGATAGACCACATCTTGGGTCACAAATCAAGCCTTGGTATATTTAAGAAAATTGAAATCATATCAAGTATCTTTTCCGACCACAACACATTGAGACTAGATATCAATCAGAGGAAAAAAATCTGTAAAAAATACAAACACATGGAAGCTAAACAATACGCTACTAAATAAGCAAGAGATGACTGAAGAAATCAAAGAGGAAATAAAAAAATACCTAGAAACAAATGACAATGAAAACATGATGACCCAAAACCCATGGGATGCAGCAAAAGCAGTTCTAAGAGGGAAGTTTATAGTAATGCAATCCTACCTCAAGAAACAAGAAACATCTCAAGTAAACAACCTAACCTTAAACCTAAAACAATTAGAGAAAGAAGAAGAAGAACCCCCCCCCAAATTTAGCAGAAGGAAAGAAATCATAAAGATCAGATCAGAAATAAATGAAAAAGAAATGAAGGAAACAATAACAAAGATTAATAAAACTAAAAGCAGGTTCTTTGAGAAGATAAAAAAAATTGATAAACCATTAGCCAGACTCATCAAGAAAAAAAGGGAGAAGACTCCAATCAATACATTTAGAAATGAAAAAGGAAAAGTAAAAACTGACCCTGCAGAAATACAAAGTAACAAGAGAGATTACTACAAGCAACTATATGCCAATAAAATGGTCAACTTGGAAGAAATGGACATATTCTTAGAAAAGCACAACCTTCCGAGACTGAACCAGGAAGAAATAGAAAATATAAACAGACCAATAACAAGCACTGAAATTGAGACTGTGATTAAAAATCTTCCAACAAACAAAAGTCCAGGACCAGATGGTTTCACAGGCAAATTCTATCAAACATTTCGAGAAGAGCTAAAACCTATCCTTCTCAAACTCTTCCAAAATACAGCAGAGGGAGGAATACTCCTAAATCATTCTACAAGGCCACCATCACCGTGATACCAAAAGCAGAAAAAGATGTCACAAAAAATGAAAACTGCAGGCCAATATCACTGATGAACACAGATGCAAATATCCTCAACAAAATACTATCAAAAAGAATCCAACAGCACATTAAACGGATCATGCACCATGATCAAGTGGGGTTTATCACGAGAATGCAGGATTCTTCAATATACGCAAATCAGTCAATATGATACACCATATTAACATATTGAAGAATAAAACCCATTTGATCATCTCAATAGATGCAGAAAAAGCTTTCAATAAAATTCAACACCCATTTATGACAAAAACCCTCCAGAAGTTAGGCATAGAGAGAAATTACCTCAACATAATAAAGGTCATATATGACAAATCCACAGCCAACATCATTCTCAATGGTGAAAACAGAGACCATTTCCTCTAAGATGAGGAGCAAGATAAGGTTGTCCACTCTCACCACTATTATTCAACATAGTTTTGGAAGTTTTACCCACAGCAACCAGAGAAGAAAAATAAATAAAATGAATCGAAATCAGAAAAGAGGAAGTAAAACTGTCACTGTTTGCAGATGACATGATACTATACATAGAGAATCCTAAGGATGCTACCAGCAAACAACCAGAACTAATCAATGAATTTGATAAAGTAGCAGGATACAAAATAAATACACAGAAATCTTGCATTCCTATACACTAGTGATGAAAAATCTGAAAGAGAAATTAAGGAAACACTCTCATTTACCACTGCAACAAAAAGAATAAAATACCTAGAAATAAACCTACCTAAGGAGATAAAAGATCTATATATAGAAAACTATAAGACACTGATGAATAAAATGAAAGATGATACAAACAGATGGAGAGAAATAACACGTTCTTTGATTGGAAGAACGAACATTATGAAAATGACTATACTACCCAAAGCAATCTACAGATTCAATACAATCCCTATCAAACTACCAATGGCCTTTTTCACAGAACTAGAACCAAAAATTTCATAATTCGTATGGAAACACAAAAGACCCCAAATAGCCAAAGCAATCTTGTGAAAGACAATCGGAGCTGGAGGAATCTGGCTCCCGGACTTCAGACTATACTACAAAGTTACAGTCATCAAGACCGTGTGGTACTGGCACAAAAACAGACAGATAGATCAATGGAACAGGATAGAAAGCTCAGAGATAATCCCACACACATATGGTCACTTTATCTTTGGTAAAGGATGTTAGAATATCCAATGGAGAAAAGACAGCCTCTTCAATAAGTGGTGCTGGGAAAACTGGACAGCTACATGTAAAAGAATGAAATTAGAACACTCCCTAACACCATACACAAAAATAAACTCAAAATGGATTAAAGACCTAAATGTAAGGTCAGACACTATAAAACTCTTAGAGGAAAACATAGGCAGAACACTCTATGATATCAATCACAGCAAGATTCTTTTTGACCCACTTCCTAGAGAAATGGAAATAGAAACAAAAATACACAAATGTGATATAATGAAATTTAAAATCTTTTGCACAGCAAAGGAAACCATAAACAAGACCAAAAGACAACCCTCAGAATGGGAGAGAATATTTGCAAATGAAGCAACTGACAAAGGATTAATCTCCAAAATTTACAAGCAACTCATGTAGCTCAATATCAAAAAAACAAACAACCCAATCCAAAAATGGGCAGAAGACCTAAATAGACATTTCTCCAAAGACGATATACAGATTGCTAAGAGACACATGAGAGGATGCTCAACATCACTAATCATTAGAGAAAATCAAATCAAAATTACAATGAGGTATCACCTCACACCAGTCAGAATGACCATCATCAAAATATCTACAAACAATAAATGCTGGAGAGGGTGTGGAGAAAAGGGAACCCTCTTGCACTGTTGGTGGGAATGTAAATTGATACAGCCTCTATGGAGAACAGTATGTAGGTTCCTTAAAAAAGTAAGAATAGTACTACTATACGGCCCAGCAATCCCACTACTGGGCCTATACCCTGAGAAAACCATAATTCAAAAAGAGTCATGTACCACAATGTTCATTGCAGCTCTATTTACAATAACCAGGACACGGAAGCAACCTAAGTGTCCATCACAGATGAATGGATAAAGCAGATGTGGCACATATATACAATGGAATGTTATTCAGCCATAAAAAGAAACGAAATTGAGTTGTTTGTAGTGAGGTGGATGGATCTAGAGTCTGTTATACCGAGTGAAGTAAGTCATAAAGAGAAAAACAAATACTGTATGATAACACATATATATGGAAATTAAAAAAAATGATTATGAAGAACCCAGGGGCAGGACAGGAATAAAGACATAGACGTAGAGAATGGAATTGAGGACACTGAGAGGGGGTAGGGTAAACCGGGACGAAGTGAGAGAGTGGCATGGACATATATACACTACCAAATGGAAAATAGATAGCTAGTAGGAAGCAGCCACATAGCACAGGGAGATCAGCTCGGTACTTTGTGACCACCTAGAGGGGTGGGATAGGAAGGGTGGGAGGGAGACGCAAGAGGGAGGAGATATGGGGATATATGTATATGTATAGCTGATTCACTTTGTTATAAAGCAGATACTAACACACCATTGTAAAGCAATTATACTCCAATAAAGATGTTAAAAAAAATACCTACTAAAATATCTACAGATACCATGTTCTGATGGTTGGGATTTTCTGATCGTAGTAATGACCACAAAGTGATAATTGCAGATATTGAATGATGACCATATAGAGTTTCATTATGCTATTTTTTAAATTTCAATATATTTGAAATTTTCATAATGAATAAAGTAGTTAGAAAACAACTGATGTGTAGATATGAAAATTATGTCTTTATAACAAACTATTTTCTTTACCTGAAGAGAGGAATAAAAATTATGTCTCAGTTGCATAAAGTTTTACAACTTAAAAGTTTTTAACATGCTTTTAGTGATATTACATTAAATCCACCCAACAATACAGGCAGTTAGGTGGTGTTAACTCAGTTTTTTCAAAAGAAGCAAAAGCTAAGTCAATCTTTTTTTTCCAATTTTAGAATAGAGTTTCAAATTCTGTTTCTTCAGCATCTCTAAATGGACCAGCAAGTGTTGGAACTATATTTCTAGCATCCCAGCTTGCATTTTTTCATTTCATTTCAAATCAGTTGAGATTTTCAGTATGTGTGTGTATGTGTGTGTGTGTGAGAGAGAGAGAGAGATTTGACCTATTAGAACTCAAACATGGACACATATTTATATGAAATACTCATTAACGATTTACCACTTATCTGCTGTTATCCAAATATTATTTTAATACAATTAAGTCATGTTTTCACAGGAAATGTTTTAAAATTTTAAAAAATGGAGAAAGGGAAATAAGAAGCCATCAAATCTTAGAAAAGAGTAATTTGTGGAAAAAGAAAAGAAGTGAGAAGATATTGGTTACCAGGAATTTGAAATTAGTGAATGTAAGAATCACAGAGATGAGAATAGTCCAGAATAAAGGAAGGGTGTGAGGGATGGAGGATGTCAGGTTCAGGTTCAGGTTTCATAGCCATGCCCTAGGCAAGGTATGAAGTGGTCAAGTTATCCACGGGCCTTAGCTTCCTGGCTTCTGCCACTACCCGGAGTAGCCAAGTGTACACAGACATAAAGTGTAACTCTATTTTGTTTTTTTTTTAAGTTATCAATAGCATTATTTTATTTTGGTAGGAGCCAACATTAAAAAATATATATTAAAGAAGAATTTATATGTGATATCTTGCCATTT
Source organism: Pseudorca crassidens (assembly GCF_039906515.1). NCBI lineage: Eukaryota > Metazoa > Chordata > Mammalia > Artiodactyla > Delphinidae > Pseudorca > Pseudorca crassidens. The sequence goes on along the minus strand of NC_090308.1, from coordinate 23,374,949 downwards.
GGAGAATTCCTACAGAGAATTCTGTAACTTTTTTTTCCCACAAATCTTAGCTATTTTCTCATAAAAACTGTTGATCTTTCAAGCCTGAGAAAGGCAATATAAATGAGGTTTGTTGTGTACTAAACTCACTGAGAATCAATTTATAAGGCCAAAGCCTTTGGAAAAACAAAATGTACCTCTCTACATTAAAAAAAAGAAAAAGAAAAACAACTTCAAACATAAAAATAGAAGAATAACCATCCCTTTGCTGTGGCATAGAATATACACTCAAAAACATTTTAAAAATAGGAAATTTTTAAAGGCAATTTTCAGATGAATGTTTGTGACATTGGAGCTGGAAACAAGAGGGGTTCTGAGGCCTGATATTCTTTATATAAGGGAGTTATAGACATCAAAGAAGAGAAATGGTCATGAGTTAGAGTGAATGAAAGATTTACCAGAACTTTGTCAATTACTCCCTTGTCTTGGAACACATTCTGGAAAGGCCACACATTTTGTGACTGTAAACAGTCCTTTGCACAGAAGGGCTAAGATGCTGTGATAAGCCATGAAGAGTTCTCATTCCGTCTTATTAAAGAAAAAAAGTGAAAGAAAAAGCAAAGAATGATAAAGTTTTATATATATATATATATGGATATATTATATTATGGGTGTAAGGAAACAGCTGAGAAGCAGTGTGGTATAGAATGAATGGTTAAGAGTTCAAATTTTAAAATAGGATTACGTGGCTTCAAATTCTACCTTAATTATTATCCACATGTGTGTCTAAGACTTGACCTTCTCATTTCTGAAATGGAGTTAAAATAGGTTATAATAAGATTAAGGTGAAATAATGCATATAACATGTTTAGCATGGTGCCTACCATATATAAATTGTTCAATAAATATTTTTTATCATTGTCTTACTGTTATTCATATTATCATCACTAGCTGTTGCTAATGAAATGATAAAATAAATAAAATTTATGACAATAAATTTTTATTATGACCAACTTGGAATACATTTTGGATTTCAACAGGATTGCCAAAATTTAGATATTAGCTGAAGTGATTATCAAAATGATCTCTGGCTTATATCTGTAATTACCTTTTACTGTACAACCACTGCCATGTAACATGTTACTTCTTGTGAGATCAAGCACTCCCTTCCCAGCCTCTCCAGGTTAGAGTTAAGGTGCACATAAATACAGAGTTTTATAGGTTTGCCACATGACCCCCAAATGCAAGGGTGGATCTAGAGTAGGGATCCCTAATTTTCAATGATGGATGTAAAACAGAGATGTATAGTCATAATGTCTGACTATGCCTTCTTTCTTAAAGATCACAAATCCCTGTGGTCTGCAGACATATTATTGTGTATGGCCAGGGAAAGACCAGAGCAAAGGTTGATGAAAGGAACTTCTGTTTTTGAAATACTGGAAGTCTCTGCATGCTTTTACCAAATAGATCCAGTGCTAGTACTTTTCTCTTTTATTTCTAATCCCAACATTTTCACACATTTCCCCTTATGGATGTGAAAACTATTGAGAAATACACTGACTCCTTCAACACTAAATAATTGGGTACCACGGGTATAGAACAACCCCTGGAAGAGATAAACTCTAACTTGAGAGCATTCCAGATGAATTTTTCCATTAATTCTTCTGTTAATTCAACATCTGTGCTAATTGCAGAAAATAGTGTGAAGCCTCGTAGGTGCCATAAAACCTGTGATATTTTTTTATACAACAACCTCATCAGATCTTAAATGGCTAAACCAAGCAATCCTTACAGGATTCAGGATTCAGAAGGAACCTCAAGAGACCCACAAGAAATTTATTGGTGTTCCTATGGATGTCCAGAGAGTTTGATAGTTTACCTGGGATATTTGCAAAATTGTCAGAGGTCTCTCAGGATCCATAAAACTCAGATTTGCATAGACCACTCTTTTGCAAATTAAAGGGTTGAAGTGGGTTCCTGTGAGTCTGGCATCCAGAGCTCCAGCTAGATGGGCAGTACTAAGAAAAGGGGATTTCATTTGTCCCAGAAACTAATGATTTTCTCTGATTATGTATATTTCTCTCTTTGAAGAAGACACTGAAAGATTACACATAAGATGAAAAGTGTAACTTGGAAAACTTTGTGGTGTCACTGAGAGAAAAACAAAGAACATCGCTGAATTTAAGAGAAATAAAGTAAGTAATCTTAGAAAGAAGCAACATTATCGATCTACATTTAAAAAGAATGTTTCAGTTCATCCCAGAAATAAATTAGTGTATTTAATTTACTCTTCATGTGAAGCGCTTATTGTATTTTCAAACTATTTTTATTAAGTCACTTAAACGCCTTAATTTTACTTTTAGAGTCAATACTGTGTATTCTCATGCTTGAAATGCATTCATCAGTTGAATCTTTTAAAAAAATTTTTATTGAAGTATAGCTGATTTGCAATGTTGTGTTTAATTTCTGCTGTACAGCAAAGTGACTCAGTTATACATAAATATGTTTTCTCACTTCTTTTCCATTATGGTTTATCACAGGATATTGAATATTATTCCCTGGGCTGTACAGTGGGACCTTGCTGTTTATCTATCCTATATGTAATAGTTTGCACACAAATACGAACTATTTCATACCTATGAAACAAAAACAGACTCACAAATCAGTTGCATCTTTAATATTAAGATTTCAGAAAGCTTTATTTATAAAGCACATGTAAATGTATTAAATTATACACAGGTTAATATGGAATAATAATAGATGTATATTTCTACTCCAATCTTACAGGGAATTTTTAATCTGAAACACAGTTTAATCAATAAAGAGCATAATGGAAAGTATAAAGACATGAAATATCATGAACCTGCAACTGTTTCTGTTTAGGTTATAAACCTTCATATGCAGGGAGCATGTGTGATGTATCTACAATGCTATTTATGAGCATGAAATATAGGACTGCTTTTTATCCAGAGGCATTGTGGACAATGCCTGATCTTACATGAAAATCCCATTATATTAAATCCTATTAATAATATATAAAAATCTTAAAATACAATTTTCTATCATATTAGTGATACATCATATTGCATTATAGTTTTCTTGCCATTAATATTGTGTTTATGCCTTTAGCTAAAGGGCTATTATTAATAACCTGTAACATAAACTTTTTAATTGTCACATTGTTCTACATGGTCTTTTTAAATACTAATAAGTTTGCCTTACATGTGGAGAGAAAAAAAAGAAATTCATGTAAATTTATATGGAATAATATGCATGACTAATTCACGTGAGAATCCAAATGAGAGCTGTAAAATAAAAATGAAAAACAAAATTTTAAAAAACTTATGACTTCATAGTTAAAGGCTGAGTGTACCCATGGGATTAAGCAATATTTTATTTTTGCTCTCTGAAATAGATTTAGTCTAATCAGAAATATAATTTTTACAGTTTCTTCCCTTTCTCCATCTTTTTCTAGTTTCTTTCCTCAGTTGATTCTCTGCCCTATCCCTTGTTTTTCAATGCCCTGTGTCCTCAGTTCTTAATTGTAGTTTAATACTGACCTTTTCCATACAGCACTGTACATATGGTATTGATTTTTATACGTACTTTAATTATCCTCCTTAATCCTATCATCCTAATTGTACTCATCTTAGCGGTTGTGACTTGCCTCATTAATAAAGCAACAAAGACTCCAGCTTATGACAATCCTAAGGATTCTGGGGAGGTGCTGGGGGCATGCTGATACTCTTTCCTCAGAAGTGGATGAGTCCACATGTTCTGTAGCTGACCCAAGTATTTAAGGGTGGCACTTGTAATCATATTATGCCTTAGCTAATATTCTTTTGTTCATGTTTTAATTAGAAAAATATTATGTGCCCAATATGACCAAAAATTATACTAGTACTGAAGAAATTTACAAAAGCAAAATATGTGTATCAAGTTTCCTCCCATGTCGTAATTCTTCATTTCTATGTTATTTCTATTCATGTTCACTCATTTCAGAACAAAATAGAACTTGATATAGCACTGTTAAAGTTATCTACCAGGGCTTCCCTGGTGGCGCAGTGGTTGAAAGTCTGCCTGCCGATGCAGGGTACACGGGTTCGTGCCCCGGTCCAGGAAGATCCCACATGCCGCGGAGCGGCTGGGCCCGTGAGCCATGGCCGCTGAGCCTGTGCGTCCGGAGCCTGTGCTCTGCAACGGGAGAGGCCACAACAGTGAGAGGCCCGCATACCGCAAAAAAAAAAAAAAAATTTACGAAATTAACAACTATCCAGCTCAAGGAAAATTTATCATTTATTTAATTTATTTAGTCATTATTGTACTGATTTTTTGATACAGCTATTTGCATACGTAAAAAACTTCTAATTTTGTTGAAGATATAAAAATTGAATAACTTTATAAACTCTCTTTGCATAGTAGAGAGATTAGGAGAGCGGAATCTGCAGTTAGACTCTGGACATCCCAGTCTTAGTACCTACAAGCTGGGTAGAACTCTCTTACTTCATCTGTAAAACAGAGGCAGCATCAGTATGTATTACATAGAATTTTTATAAGGATTGACTGAGTTAACATGTTAGTGCTATAAAATAATGCCTGGTATATATAATATATGTTCAATTAGTATTTGCTATTTTTATAGTCATTGATACATTTAGCATGTAACATACATCTATTGATGTTGATGTCAATGAATACACTCTATTTATATCCTGACCACTTTAAATACTTTGAGTTGACACAGTGATCAAAAGGCCATGGAAGAGAAGAAATGACAGAGAAGCAAAAATGAGCACAGACTTCTCTGACTGAGGTGAAGAAGATAAGTTAGTGAGTCTACAGTGAGCTGATTGTAATTTGAAACCCCTTTTTGGTCTTGTTTCCTGATAGCAAATGCAAAAGTGAAACTTAATGCATTGCATTTTTTTCGTCCCTCCTGCGATTAAATGCAGGCACTTCTCTCCTTGCCTTTGACAGAATGATATTGAGTGATATTTTCCATTTTATTTTATTCTTGATCCTCAGGGAAACATTTGCCTAGGACCTTAGCTTTATTTGGGTCACTCTGTCTTCCATCCTGTTGTTGGGAATGAGACAAGAGCAAGCTGGCTCTGCCATCCAAGCCCATCATTAATACTAGTGGGATGCTGAACAGGCCACTGTCACACCAGCCCTTTAAAAGCAAAAGGCATAATAGTCAACAATCACTCAATACCATATGTACGTTATTGACTTTCTAATAATTGTTGATGGTCCGTTTGTAATCTTACTACCAAATAAGAAACTCATTCAAATTTAAATTTCATTAGGACTGGATTTTACTAATAATTAATGCTACCTTAATATTTATTCTTTTACTTTTCAGTGGGGCTTGGAAGAACTATTTAGCTTATCATATAAGTATTGATCTAATGACATAAAATATTATGAAATGGCATTTTGTAGAATAAAGGACAGTCAAGTGACGCACTTCAGTTACTAAGTAGAGTCCACGTGGGTGGGCGTGAAAGGAGTGAATAATTTGGAGTATCCAGAAGCAGGTGGGAGTAAAGTGTATCATATTACTTTATAAGCAAAACAGAACTTGCCCTTCAGTCGCTCTGTTTGTCTTCTGCTGGAGGCTAATATTGCTGAATTTTGTGACCTCCCTTGTATTTCTATCAACTTTAATGTAGCCACATAAGCAAATAGATATTCATATGCTCGGGATCTTTATGACGTCTGGATGTTCTGGTAAATATTAAGACAATAAGCAGATAAAAGTGGTATCACTTATTTTATCACTAGCTGCTCTGTGTGTGTGTGTGTGTGAGTGAACAAAGAAGACATCACTTGTTATAACGTGTTGTTCGCTAATATATTTATAAAAGCGTATTAGAATGAGTCATTATTCTCTGGGAACCAGATTCTCCCCAGTGGCTTCCTCACTTGGGTGAGTTAGTTGCTTGCATGTTAACCATTTCAGGGCACTGATGAGTCATGTCTGTAAATAATACTCACTACTGAATCCAAGTCAAGCTTTCAAACATATAGAGAACACTAGGGAAGAAAAAAAAAGATATTTCAGTGTATATATTTTAGAATGCCTCGTTTAAAAACTCTCTGAACCTAGCTTTGGAACTTAATTTTAATGTCCATGAGTTACAGGGTCTCTGAGGATGAGGTCCTTTATCTCTCAAGTCACAGCAGACTTGAGCAATTCCTGTTTCTCATGCATGACAACAAACTTCTGCCTTTACCCCTGGGTGTGTTCAGAAATGCTGTTAGAGTCTGAGACTTAGGTCCCGAGGACAAGGAATTGACTCCTCTGGGTAGTGGCATCACAATAGTTTAGTGATGCTTGACATTGGTGAAGTCTGTGTGCTGTATTATAAAATGATACAAATGCCTTAGAATAAGAAAAGCCTCTTAATTTCTTCTCCCTGTAGTATTTTATGCTTAATCTTAGTTATACAAAAAATTTCTTTGTGCCTGGCTGTAAAGCAGAGCCCTTCTTTGTGAACTGCAAGTACATATAAACTCTCCTCTTAACTCATTTTCTGATTCTCCTTTCCTCGCATAACATAATGAATTTGATGAGCTTGCTTGGAAAACTATCGTGGATAGAAAGCATGTTATTCTTCTCCAAAATACCCAGCCCACAATCTGTCTCGATGGGTGATAGGCAAACAGAAATCTCTAATGGTCAAAAGCAAATGTAACGCATTTCAGCCCAGAGATATAGTGTCCAATGTGTAGGAGTTGTCTTGTTTCCAGGACACCACCCCTACTCACTGGAAACATTTGAAGAAGATTTCCATCCAGGAAACCACCCCTACTCACTGGAAACACTTGCGGAAGATTTCCATCTTGATTATATTACTCTACCTTCCGTCCTGTGTTTGCTGGAAATGAGGATGTAGCCAGCTGTCTTTATAACATTTGCTTCATAACAATCAAGTAGTTGGAAAACTTCATCTAAAATAACATCAATATCATTATAGTAGTATTTTCTATCTGATATGCATGTGTATAATAGATACATGAATTGGACTGGATTCATGCTAGAGCCATTAAGTTCATTCAGGAAATAGAATACCAACATCAAACATAAGAAGCCTGGACTAGTGAATAGATTGGGAATCTGAATTTTAATAGAAGCCAATTGCTCAATTAGGAGGCAAGCACTGAAATGGAAATACGTTCAATCAGGTCAATGCCTTCTGAATTGTTTTGAAAGTATTATTAGTTATTTTTTTTGATGGTTATAAAATTGTGGATTTTATATGTGTATACCAATTGTGGATTTTATCTATGTATAGATGGACATACATGTACAAAGCCAAATACACATGTACATATTATATTATGCAAAATTATATGCAATAGTAGCTTGATTTTAAAAACAATAATAGCAACAAAGTTAGGTTGAAATATCTCTATTTGTATCAAACATTTATCTTTCATCATAACATCATATGAGTTAAGAGTAAAAACTTTGAAACTGGGTTCAAGTACTACTTCAGGCACTACAGCCTCAACTGCTTCTAAAGACCAGAAATCTCACAAAAATAAGGTAAATTAACCAACTATAAAATCACATCCAGGAGTAGAAGAAAGTGATAGACTAAATACTTGATACTTCATCAAAATAGAAACGCTTCCTGTAAATCATCTATGCTTCCATTAATGTGTCATACTAGAATGTATGCGCTACAGCCTGATATTCCCATTTTTCAAGAAAAGTCAGAAATCTGAGTTGTACCTGAAGTGTAGTGAATTATAAATTAAGCATTTATTCAACAATATAATTACCAATTTAGCTCATAGCCCTAACTGATGTTTTTGTTCCTCATTTTTATGTTTGTAGAATAAAGACATTAATGTTTTAACTCATGGCGTTTTTCTGAGGATTCTGTCAATCAGCAGAAATAGTGTTTGGCATCTAGTAAGTGATCAGTAAAAGTCAGCAGTTATTATTCTAAATAAAGTATTGTTTCCAAATTGTATCATTTATTCAACAAACATTTCATGCCTATTATTTTTCAGGCATCATGCAAATTTCCGGATCCACAGAAGAGACTCAGAACCACTTTCTTTTCTTCGATATTGAGTTGTTGCATATCCAGCAGTACCCTGATTTCTGTTTATCTTAACTTTCTTTTGGAGTAACCTTTTTTAGGGTTTATAAATAACAATGTCCCAGAGATGTGTTGGGAAATGTTTAACAACTGGCTCTCCAGAAAGAGAAGGAGAACAAGAGAAAACGCACAGGAGAGAGAGGATTTTGGGGAGTCCTGTTTTGTAGAATCTACCAGTTTCCATGTGTAGATAATCCTACAGTAGCTGATTTCAAATTACCAGTATGAAATCACTGAACACAAAGTTGGAAAGAAATGCAGTCACTTGAGATGGTTACAGTACGCCCTTGAATATAAAACTTGTTAGTGATGTTATGTGGCAATTTGAAAGAGAGCAGTTTTTATGTTCATGATAAGACTTGAACACCAACAGAAGTATATTTGTGCCAAAAGTCAAACATAAGTTTAATAGGACACACAATAACATCAAGTACAATGTAAAATGATCTCAAATGGAAACTGAAAATCTGTTAAAAAAAGAATTTATTTTGGACTGGAAGGAGAAATGCAAACATCATATAAAGATGACACAGTTTTGTTTTGTTTTTAAAGATATTTATGTAGTAGTTTCTCTGTGCCAGGCATGATTCTAAGAACTTATAAATGTTAACCAATTTAAATAATAACTCATTTGAAAAAGTAACTCATTAAAATGAATAGTCTTGGAGTATATTCATACTTTTATAAAAATAGTCATGTTCTACAAAAGACTAGAAGTGATCTTGCTATGTATGGAATCCAGAGATCAGAAGATCTGCAAAATGGCAGCTGTAATCTTACCGAAGAAGAATAGGGGCCTGAGTAAGGAAAATCATGGACACAGAAGGAAGGAAAATTCTTTAACTATAAATAAAATAACAACATAATAAATAATAATATGAAATAAAATAAATAATAGTATAAAATAATAACATAATGAAAATAGCTGTGATTTTTAAAGCACATAGGTAAATGCTTCTTGGCAAGTGGTTTTTCAGTTTATATTTTCATTCACATTTTGAGTACCTTGTGTGAGGCACTGCAATCATTCACTTGGTGGGAAGCACAGTGGATAACAGAGAGAGAGATCACTGATTTCCTGGAGCTCTCCGTCTAGTTGGGAGCTGATATTTTGTACACATTAGGGTTAGTAATGCTAGCAGCAGCTTTGTTCCCAAATCTTGTTGGTTTTCAAGTAAAAGTTTATATCTTTATACAAAGTCAAATATGGATGTTCCTCTTCAGTAAATGGTCTGTGCAGCAAGGATATTCAGGAACCCAGGCAAATTGCATCTCATAGCTCTAATCCTCTAGGTCCTAAAAGTCCTTTCCATTTAGCAGATGGAGAAGGAGAGACATTGGTGGATCATGGAACAGGATTTTAAGGGTCAGTTCTGGGAGAGGCAAATATCACCTCCATTCACACCACTTTGGCCACATCCAGTTGCAAAGAAGGCAGGGAAAAACAGCCCACCTGCACACTCAGAGGAAAGGGAAACCTAGTGTGATGAAACTGAAGTCTCTGGCACATATTCAATTTCTCACTTATTGCTCACACAATTCTAAATGTAAATTACTGCATCCATTTTACAAATGAGAAAACAGAAGCTCAAAAAAAGATTAAATAATTTTCCCAAGTTAACATATTTAGTTTATGGCAAAGCTGGAATTTGAAACCAGGTCATGATCTTACTACATGAGAATCAACATGTAGAAAATTTTTTTATTTTATCTCCTGTCTATGTTTTGTTTTTAAACTTTTCAGAAAAAAATAATTTAGGTGACATGAATTAATGTTTTCCAAGAAAACAAACTCAACATTTAGAATTAACTCCACTACCAAGAACCCCACAAGACCAAATTATATAGGAAATTTTGTCTACCCTTTATTTTCCAATTTGGAGATTTTATGTAGACAGTAGAAAACTTTTGATAAAATCTCAGGGATAGGCTTTACAAAACATACACTTCTAAATAGAATATCATTTGCAATTATTATCAATAACAATAAAAGGCTGCCAAGGCTGAAGCCATAAACCTTAGTGAAGAACACAGGATTATTGCTTTATTATGGTCCAGAGAGGTATTTGAAATACCTTTCTGCTATATTTGGAAACTAATAAAATATAGATTGAAAAGAAGGGTAAATAATTACAGATTTTAAGCTCATATTTCAAATTCCACCCAGCTCATGCCAATCTGAAAATCACAAATTTGATTTAAGTCTATGCAGCGAAACACCATTTGTTTTTGAGCTGTCATTCAGTTCCCTATGACAAATTCCTAAAATATTTTCCTGGAGCATGTAGAACTTGATGAAATGTCCTTACAACATTTTAAGTAGTTAATACACATAGTCAAGAATATTGTGGAAAGACCTATTTTAATTATCTCTTTGGTTTTATTAGCAAATGTGAATTTGTAAGAAGGTATATTCACATACACAGGGTGATAATATATAGTGAAATCATTTTACACTGTGATAATCAAATACTTTTATTAGGCTCTCAGACTTACTGGAAATGTACTTTCTTGGTACTTTGTTAGGATGGCAATAGGCACTTTAGGTCTCAGCTCAATAGCTAGAATCACTTATTTTACATAGAGCGAAGCAAAGAGATTTTCTATTGTCTTAAACTTCATTTTGCTCTGTCATATGAACTCATTTTGAAGTCTCTTTCTTGTCAGCAATAAAATCACTTTGTGTCAAACTGAGACAGAATGTGTTTCTCTTTTGAGAAAGCATCTCATATAGAGCAAAGTTTCAAAACAGCAAATTAGATTTATTTTTATCACAAAAATCTGTAATGTTCAAAAAAGAATATAAAGGAGACAAACTTCCATGCTAAGAAATTCCATAGCTAAAGTTTCCTACGAAAATAACTAGCTGACCAAAGATGGAATCATTGTCTAGAAATTAGAACTGGGAAGAAAATAAGCAAGATTCAAGCATTTATAGTTTATACATCTGTCTATTTAAGGACTTCCAACCCCATAGCTTGATGCCATTGTCAGGAAAGAAATGGAAAATCCTGTTACAATTGTCTAGTTGGTCTATCATTATTCAGGATGAAAATACAGTTTAGTCATTCACTAACTCAGAATTCTCTCTTTTTAGCAACTTAATACAGTATCATGAAACAACTGCCCCAGACGGTTTATAACAAGACTCTGTGCCAAAAATACATTACTTGTAAGGAAAACAGGAAATGGCAAAGAGAAAGTCAACTTTAACCAAATTTCTGAGTCACCTCTTCCTGTGGATTCATCTTGTCATAAAACTCCACTTGTTTTAGGACAGTTCAAAGTGTGAATTAGAGGAAAGACAGCCTGATAGTGCTGTTAATTGGACTGAGCCACCAGGTTCTAAAGGTTAGTTCTAGGCCAAATGATTAAGCGGCAAATATATCTTTGACACCACCTCCTCTCCCAATTCTGTGCTCAAACCCTTCCCTTCCAGGTAACCAGGGTCCTGCTGCTTTATTTGGCTTCCCAGGGCCTAAACTTTACTCTCAAAAACCAGTGCCATTAACATGACAATTTAGTCAGTTAACATGATAAACTAGTGTCAAGTGAAGGTACAAATGAAGATTTTGTGAAAGACTGGGGTTACATGAACTCTGTTGGAACTTCCTCAAGGAGAAAGAGGGCCAATGGTAATAGCAACCAAAAGTTACACTCAGAATTTGTTCAGCATTTTACTATGTTCAGGCAGTGGACTCATTGCCTTAGATAATCTCATTAAAACATTACAACAACAAAAGCAAAGCTCTCAGGTATGTCTGTTGAAAAAAATGCACAACCTAAAAGTTAAGCATTGTGTTTTATTCGGCGGACTTTCTGAGGACTTCAAGCCCAGAGACAGCCTCTCAGATAGCTCTAAGGGTCTGCTCCAAAGAATTAAGGGTGGAGCCAGGATATATGATATTTTTGTAACAAAACCCAGGTAGTCAGAATATCGAAAGATTACTGTTTATTAAAGAAAACCAGACATCTGAAGTTAATGAATTTAGTGCTTTTCTATGTGTGGGAAGATGCAAAAGTCTGGGCTCATCGAAATCATTCCTTTGATATGTACCTCAGCTCTCTGGTTCCAGTATTCTGTGTTTGCCCATCCTGGCTTTCCTCAGGGCTCACCTTCGGGGCATCCTGTGTTTACTGATATAGCAGGCAACATTCTTCATTCACAGGTAATTATTAGGTATTATGTATATATAATATATATTTAAATTTTGTATACTACATATATATACTCTGTTTACCTATTTATCTATCTATATTTTAGTATAGGAGGAGGCTTGAGGCTTAAATGTTAGGTAACATTCCAGAAGATCCCTAGCTCTTACCCAGTGGAGTAGGCTGGTCTGAATTCAGAGTCTGTCATTATACTGATCTGCATGGTTATGTTTCATGAGGGAGTGTTTAAAGATGAGAAAGGAGCTTCATGTTAGAACTCTCAGAGAGTGCCCTGAAACTTCTTACACATGAATGAGAATCTCCTGGCTCCTTTCATGGGCCTGGCAGTCATATTCGTTGTGAAAATTTCCCAAATGATTCAAACCCACTCTCTGATCGAGGGCCCACAGTGGTGTATAAAGATTTGGGTGAACACCAGTGTCATTTGATGCAGACAGGAAACCACCAGCAAAAGAGTCACTGGAGTACAAGTACAATGATTCAAGTACTAGTCACGCCTCCCTTTGCAGGTACAAGTCCATGGCAGGCAGTGCTGGAAACTTTGGGTAATCCTTCTGGTTAAGTTTGAGTTGTAGCAGAAGAGAAGCCCTTCAAGGAGGCTTTTGGAGTGGATTTTTGAATAAGGATGAAAGTCCTTGTTCTCTGGATCGATTTGAACTCAGACCCCATGTTCCTTCATGGTTTTTTCCTAACAAGCCCTGCCAGCCATGTTGCTCTTCAAGGTAGGTCCTAAAGTAGGAAATTTGGTTCTCAATATTATCCTCCCCTTGCCATTCTTCTACATGTTTTGGTCTGCTCTTTTGGGGAGACCTGGGTCTCTGGAGTTCTAGTCTGGCAGGCTATGCCTATAGCTGCAAGACACACTCCAACTTGCAAACATAGACTTTGAGAAGACTTCCTTGCTCAGGATTCCACCTCTACTTCCCTGGGTATCCAATTCAAAACTTGATCTTGGTCTCTCTGTCTCCTTCATCATCAGGGACTCCCAGTTTCATGGGGTGAAGGTGTAAATAAAGAAAAACCAAGAGCATTGGTCACCACACAGTTCTACAAGGATGAAGTCATTAGCCACTGCAGATGCTGACTGACAGGGCACTCTGAGAGGAATTCAGGATGAAAAATAAGTTGAAGCACTCTGTGCTTTGGACAGGCAGCCTCCTTGGATAGTTAGATGTATTGATGTATCTCAGGAAGAATTTCAGTGAAACCCTGATTCTTGCATCTTCCCATTTATAGAAAAACACTAAAATCATTAACTTGAGATATTTGTTCTTTGGCAATAGCAGTAATCTTTTACCAAGAATGTATGCTTAACTGTACATATTCCCTCACCAAAAATCACATATAAACTGGCTTCTCCTCTACCTTGTTGGAGTATTTTGCCCAGAGCTACTGAGTGGCTATCTCCCAGGCTATAGTCCTCAGTAAGTCCTTGAATAAAAATGAAACTCACAACTCTCATGTTGTGTGGTTTTCTTTAAGCTGACAGAGGGGACTTAGCCCATATCTTTTATCATTTTAAGATGCCTTGGGAGTGTAGATATGCTTCCATGGGCTGCTGTAGACCTTCTACCAGGGTTCTAAATAAGGGTGGAAAACAGATATCATTCAAAATGTTAAAACATATTCAATTATGAGGTCAGAACTCATGTTGTATACACTGAGTTCAACCACAACAATAATAGTTTCTAGGAATACTAACAGTTGAAAACATTAAGCAAACTTTTAGACTTTACTCTTCTCCTCATTGATTCCTTTTGTTTTGCTTATTCAGGCAGGAGGGGCAGGAGGGTGAGGATGTGACATATGTTGAAGCACTTACTCCTTTCTGGATTGCCCAAATGAGAGTCCTGGTTTAAAGGTGTAAACTGTGTTTCCTATTGCTCAGCACTTTGGGGAAGTAACAAATGTTTCCAAGGGATTTAGACACATTAGAAAGGATTTGGGGATCAAAAAATTTGAATACATCATAACCTCACCACCCAGGATCAGCACATAGAATGGATACTGCAGATGATGACAATGTGGACAGAAGAGGACCTTGGGCCATGTGTCTATCTGTCCATTCCTTCTATTTATTTTCATAGGAAATTCTCAGTAAAGACAGGGATACCCTTAATTGGCTGATGAAAAGTTTCCAAAACCCAGTGAAATTAAATTCATAAAAGAAATTAAGTTAGGTTTTGCAATGTGAAAGCAAGTTATGTGTCATACACACCTGTTTTTTGAACTGAGATTATTAGAGAACTCTACTGTTGATAATAATGACATCACCCAAATCTGTATATACTCAAAGCCTAGTACTGTAAAACCGTGTAGATGGGAATGATGAACTCAAAGGACATGTAAGTTAGCTTCAAATGAACTGTTTTGGATCTGGGGATAACTTCAATTTTATCTAGGAATATTTACCAGCATATTGTTTAGCTATTGAACACCTTACCATTAAGACAATATGATTCAATATTTTCATGTATGCATTGAAAAATAGTTTAATATATTATCATCATCCAGAATTTAAAACATTTTAAAGTAATTATTTCATGTACATCACATTTGTGTAAAGGAATAATTCATTGTCTAACATTCATATATAAGGTGTGAACAAAAATGAAGACACATTGATAGTTTTTTATAATTAATGAAAGTCAACACATTTATGCTTAAAATGCAGAAATAGACTACACTGAAGAACTACAAATGAGAATTTGAGTTACTTAGAAGGCAGTCATTAAAATTACAAAGTGACTTCTTTGTTATAGGAAATTTGGTTTAATTATTTAAGAAATAGGTCACCATTCTATTTCTTCTTGTGATATTATTCCTCGTAATGGGCTGAATGATTTTCTCTCAGCTTTTTTTTATATTGTTATTTGTAACTGGCTATTATTGACTATTCATAAAGTGCATTTAATAATTTCAGATATATTACAGATTCCTAGTTAATTAAATACGTATAATATAAATTGAGTAGGAATATATATATATATCTTTTCACTTTTTTTAGATTATCACCTTTATGGTATAATAAATACATTTCTCCTAGTGAAATAATGAAGCAGAATAATACAGTGATGTAAAGAAAACATTAGTAACTTTTTCCTTATCTTGATTTGCCATGAAATATCTGAGTAATTGGAAGTTGTCTACAAGTGTCTGATTGGCTTTCAAGAGACTCTATTATGCTCTCTTTATTTTCTAATCTCTTCATCTGATTCCATTAATTAGTGAGCCCAGAATATGGGCCACATCTTATTTACATTGGAATTGCATTATCTATTACAGTACCTGGAACATTGCAGGTATGCAATAATTAGAACCCTGTTTTCTTGCTGAGCTTCAGTGTCTTGTCTTTAGGATGGAAATAACATTTTTAATAAATTATATGGCCATGACAGGAGGAATAAATAAAATGTTATATAAATTAGAAAGCATTTAACTTATAAAACAATACAAATATTAGATTTTACTATGTAGATTCTATTTATTCTTTAAGATTCAGTGTAATCATTTATTCTTTTTTAGAGATGTTCTGATCACCTCATTTTACAATTATTCCTTCCTTTCCCACACTCCAATTTTTCTGTTTAGATAGTAAATAAATTTAAAATAGCCTCATGCAATTTAAGAAACAAGAGAGACCTTAGTCCAGTATATGTGTTTTGTGGAGGAAGAGGCTGAAGCCCAGAGAAACACAGTGGGAAGAACTGAAATCTTTTGATTCTTGGGTGACTGTTCTTCCTGTGATTGCCCATGATGAGGAGCTGATTGGCAGACCATGCTAAAAACATCTTAATCTATTTATCTCTAAAATCAGCAGAATGTAAAGAGGCTGTCTAGAGAATTTTGTATTTCAGGACCGATCAAAATGTGTATGTCATATTGATTCTGCAACATAATTGTTCATTCTGGAAAATATTGTAAATAAATTACACACAAGGGGAAACACCTTCAGAAAAATGCCTCCATGTGAGCAGACAGCATTTTTCCCATCTCATAACCATCTCATAAGGAAAGATAAAGCCATCAGTCATGACCAGCCTTAACCATACTCCCTCAAAAAATGAACATCAGCACTCTTTCCCATAATAATACTAAGGTGAGGGGAAAACAATCCTTATATTATTTCAAGACTGATTTTTCAATCTGAATTTTTAACCAAAATCTTTTCTGTTTCTCTGATACTTTTCTCCATAAATTAGTCCCACTTTCGACTGAATTTTCACCTTCTCCATTCCCATTACCACATTTCTTATGGACATATTTAGGTCAGTCTTCTAAAGAAACTTCTTGACTCTATGGTTTCCTATTGCTAGCATCATCTTTCCCTCTCTTGCCCCTTTTTCGAAAAAGCCATCTCTATTTACTTTTCTTTTCCCTAATTTGATACCTACTGCTTAACTTGCTGCATTTAGGCACATATCTAGGTTTTGCACGGTGTGATTATTAACTTTCTGTGGCAGCATGACTGGATCATGGAATGCCCAAATATTTGGCAAAACATTATTTCTGGGTGAGTTGGTAAGGGTGTTTCCAAATTAAATTAGCATTTAAATTAGTGAACACAGTAGAGTGGTTTGCCTTCCCAGGTGTGGATAGGCATCATCCAATCTATCAAGGACGAGAACAGAACAAAAAGGTGGAAGAAGGAAGAATTCAGCCTTTCTTGCTTGAGCTGGGATATCTGTCTTCTCCGGTTTTTGGGGCTCCTGGGTCTCAGGCCTCAGACTTGGAATGGAAGCTACCTCGTAGGTTCCCACCTTTGGACTCCAACTTAATTACATCATGAAGCTTTGCTGGGTCTCCAGATTGCACACAGCAGATGGTGGGACTTCTCAGCCTCCATAATTGTGTGGGTGAATTTCTTATGATAAATATCTTTTTACACACACACACACACACACACACACACACACACACACGGTCTGAAACTTATAAGCAAGTTTAAGACTTTGAAGTTCAAGCTTCAGTGGCTTCATGATAAATTTGCCTTTGCTGAAAACTTAGTTTTCTTTTCACCAACTACTGAGGTTGCTCTCATTTGAATCATCAAATACTTGTTGGTGCTAAGAGAGAGGGCACACTTGAAAACTTGCTTGGATGAATTTGTATTTTTGTATTCAAAATACCTATCCCATAGGGCTTCCAAGATGTTGCTTCTTTGTCATCTAGAATCCAGTACAAATAATGCCGCTTGACAACAATCTGTGTCTCATTCCTTGTTAAGTAACCTTTTTCCTGCTCATCCAAAAATCTTTCCCAAGATTTTAAGGCTCTTCTGTGTATATTTGTCGTTCTGAAATTCAGGGAGGATGATCTCAGTGTGGGTCTGTTTGTATACATTCTGCCTGACAGTTGGTGGCTCCTTACCATATAAAAATTCATATGCATTTCCAGGTCTTGGAAATTTTCTTCTCTTTCCTGTTGATTACTTTTTCTGAAAGTCAGGAAATAATATGAGGTATTGTGTAATTTATGTAAAATACTATAAATCTGTAGATACAAAATTATGTATATATAGATTTATTAAAATATACGAGAGAACATGACAAAAACAACCATGATTATCTTTGGGAAGATTTTGTATGGCTGAGGAAGAGAGTAAAGGGGTACATTTACTTTCAGTCCTTTTAAAAACTACTTGTCATATAATTGACATAGAGTATACTGAATATATTTAAATTGTACAGCTAGGAAAGTTTTGACACATGTATACAGCCATGAAATCATCACCACAAACAAGATAGTGAACATATCCATTACTTCTCAAAGCTCCCTCTGGACTCTTATAATGCCTCCCTCTGTTTTCTTCCACCCATTTCCATCCCAAGATTATTACTCATCTTTCTGTCATTATCAATTAGTTTGTATTTTATAGAATTTTCATGCAAATAGAATCATACCATATCTGTTTTTTTGGTCTGGATTCTTACATATCACCTAATTATTTTGAGATATATCAATAGATAATGATTATTTACTCTGCTGAGGTTTTGATTAGTATTGCCTTTAATACACGTATAGATCAGTTAGAGAACTGACATCTTAAGAATGTTGAGATTTCTAGCCAATGCTCATATTTAGGCCTTCTTTAAACTGATTTTTAGTTTTCAGTATATAGATTGCACACATCCTATGTCAGATTTATACCTAATTATTTCAGGTTTCTATATTATTTAAGTAGAATTGTTTTAAATTTCAATTTCTGATTGTTCTTTGATAGTAAATAGAAATTCAATTTAGTTTTGTATATTAATCTTATATTGCAACACACTAAGCTCCCTTATTCTATCTCTAGTTCACTGAGAGTTTTTACAGTAGTAGATGTTGAATTTTGTAACATGCTTTTTCTACTTCTATTGAGATGAAAATATTTTACATGTAATTTGTTAATATGGAGAATTATTAATTGCTTTTTTTTTGCGGTACACGGGCCTCTCACTGCTGTGGCCTCTCCCGTCGTGGAGCACAGGCCCTGGACACGCAGGCCCAGCGCCCATGGCTCACGGGCCCAGCCGCTCCACGGCACGCGGGATCCTCCCAGACCGGGGCACGAACCTGCGTCCCCCGCACCGGCAGGCGGACCCTCAACCACCGTGCCACCAGGGAAGCCCTATTAATTGCTTTTTGAATGTTAAGCCAACCATACTTCTCTTCACTTGATCACAATTTGTTATCATTTTTATTATTGTTGGAAGGATTTGTTAACATTTGGTTAAAATTATTTGCATCAACGTTCATGAGGAGTATTGATCTGTAGTTTTCTTTTGATATTTGTCTGCTTTTAGTAACAGAATAATGCTGGCTTCATATTTCTGGAAGAGTTTGTTTAGAATTGATATTCTAAACAATATCCTCTTCACATTTCTGGAAGAGTTTGTTTAGAATTGATATTATTTCTTCTTTTAATGTTTGATTGAATTCTCCAGTAAAACAATTTTGTCCTGGTTTTCAGTTTTTTTTCTTTTTATTTAACCATTTTTTTAATTGAAGTATTGTTAATTTACAATGGGTTTTTCCCTTTGGAACATTTTAAATTACAGTTTCAATTACTTTACAGATATTAATTACTCAGAATATCTATTTCTTATTGAGATTGCTTTGGTGGTGTGTTTCAAGAAATTTGTCCATTTAATCTACGTTGTCATATTTATTGTCATAAAATTATTACAGTCCTTCTCTATTAACTTTATTTATTTATTTTTGTGGTACGCGGGCCTCTCACTGTTGTGGCCTCTCCCGTTGTGGAGCACAGGCTCCGGACGCACAGGCTCAGCGGCCATGGCTCACGGACCCAGCCGCTCCACGGCATGTGGGATCTTCCCGGACCGGGGCACGAACCTGTGTCCCCTGCATCAGCAGGCAGATTCTCAACCACTGCGCCACCAGGGAAGTCCCTCTATTAACTTTTAATATCTGCAGAATCTGTAGTTATTTCACTTCTCTAATTCTTGCCATTGATAATTCAATCTTCTCTCTGTCTTTTTTTTTCTTATTCCTCCCTCTGACTAGAGCATTGTAAATTATATTGATCTTATTAAAGAATCATTTTGGTTTTACTTTTTTTCCATTTTTAGTCAGTTTTCCATGTCATTGATTTCCTTTCTATTTTCTTTCTTCTTCTTACTTTGGGTTTAATGACCTCTTTTTCACATTTCTTAAGGTTACTGCTGAGGTAATTGATTTGGTACCTTTCTTAATTTCTAATATAGATGGTTATTGCTATAAATAAATAGTCCCTCTAACTTTTGCTTTTGAAAATTTGCTTTTTCACTTACATTCAGTTCAAACTTTTTATAATTCCCTTTTTGATTAACTTTATGATCCATGGATTAGTTATAAAAGTATTATTTAGCTTCCAATTTTGTAAATTTCTAGAGATCTTTCTGGTATTAATTTCTAATTTAATCACACTGTAGTCAAAGAACATAGTTTGTACTATTGGAATCTTTTCAGATTTCTTGAGACTTACTTTATGGTCCAAAATACAGTCTTATTTCCTCTTAGTTATATAGGTTAGTCCATGCAATGGGCTACATAAGAGTAGAGAGTGGGCTACATAAGAACATGGATACTGGAGTGTATGTTGGCTATCATGTGTCTATTATGTCTTAGTCTACATGCAACTGGAGCTCCAACATGTCCTATGGAACTTACATTGTATTCAGGGGTGCCAAAATAAAAACATAAACTAATAAGTGAACAAATGATATAGATTGTAATAAGTACTATGAAACACATAATCAGGATGTGGGAATAAAATATAAATGGGCTGACTGGTGCTATTTTACCCAGGGTAACCAGGAACAGACTGTCAATAGAAGGACAAATGAGTAATAAGGATGGAATATATCAGTCATTCAAATAGCTGAGGAAAGAGAAGTATCAGCAGAGGGAAAGATCTTGGTATTGGAGAAAAAGAATATAGTCAGTACTTAAGAGTAAATCTCACAAATATATAGGATCTGCATGTGGGAAACTATGAAAGACTAATGAAGGAAAGAAAGAAAATCTAAAAAAAAAAATTGAGATAATCTGTGTTCATAGGATGAAAGACTCCATATTTTTACAATATCAATTCTTCCCAATTTGACCTATAGATTCAGTGAAATCCTGAACAAAATCCTAGATAATTTTATAGATATTAAACAACTGATTCTAAAATTTATATGGAAATACAAAAGATCTATCATAGCCCACACAATACTGAAGAAGAACAAAGGTGGAAGACTCACAGTATCTGACTTTAAGAATTACTATAAAACTATCAATACATTAATCAAGGCATCTGGAAGTATTGAAAGAATAGACACATAAATCAATGGAGCAAAACTGAGTGCCCAGAATAGACCCACACAAATATCATCATCTTTAGAAGATAGTTCATCAGTCTCATAAAGCTAAGCCTCAATTAACATATGACCCAACAGTCATAATCTTAGGTATTAACCTGACTGATTTAAAACATATTTCCATGGAAAAACTTGCACATAGATTTTATATCATCTTTGCTCATAATCACCAAAAACTGGAACCAACCAATTTGTTCTTCAATTGGTGATTGAATGAATAAACTGTGGTACATCAATAGTACGGAATACTATTCAACAATCAAAAGGAACAAGCTATAATTCCACACAGCAAAATAGATGCATCTTAAAGGCATATTTCTAAGCATAGAATCAAGGCTGAGATTGCTATAACTTGTATAATTCCATTGACATGACAGTTTGAAAGAGGTAGAACTGTAAGAGATGGAAAACAGGTCAATAGTTGCCTTGGTGAAGCACAAGGGATTTTTAGGATGGTGAAACTATTCTGCATGATACTGCATGATACACAAGATCATTTGTTTCTCAAAACTCATGTTGCTTTATAGCAAAAGTGAAACTTAAATTGCTAAATTAAAAATAAAATCCACTAGGAGGGTGGGGGATTTCTAGATTGATTTTAGACTGTGGAAAAAATATCTGTTCTACAAATATATTACAGAACCACATTGAAGGTGGTGAAAACAGGAGTGTTGACCTCAGTAACTTTAAAAATGACTGGAAAAAAAAAATGACTGGAAGCTGTAAGTCTAATGACAAAAGGAACTGTATATAAGTACTGTAGTCTAGTACATAAAGTCATTTCTCATGGGGGTATGAGTTAGCAATTTTGAAACTGCTGTACATGTATATGGAATTGATAAAATTAAATAAATGGATGTTGGCGGCATGGAGGTTCCTTAAAATCTAAAAATAGAACTACCATATGACCCAGCTATCCCACTCCTAGGCATATACCCAGAGAAAAACACAATTCAAAAAGATACATGCACCCCAATGTTCATTGCAGCACTATTTACAATAGCCAGGACATGGAAGTAACCTAAATGTCCATCAACAAAGGAATGGATAAAGAAGATGCGGTACATATATACAGTGGAATATTACTCAACCATAAAAAGAACAAATTAATTAATGCCATTTGTAGCAACATGGATGGACCTAGAGATTGTCATACTGAGTGAAGTAAGACACAGAAAGACATATCATATGATATCACTTATACGTGGAATCTAAAAAAAGGGTACAAATGAATTTATTTACAAAACAGAAATAGAGTCACAGATACAGAAAACAAACTTATGGTTACTGGGGATAAGGGGGAAGAGATAAATTGGGAGATT